>NC_066556.1:3681096-3716096 GCF_024679095.1 Eriocheir sinensis | reverse complement strand
AGTGAGAATGCGATAGAACGTTTAAGAGAAAGTTGGATAAATCAATAAACGGGGTAAATGATGATAGGTTTACAGAATCTGCCCTTTGCAATCTCTTGTAGACTCCTCTCATTCTTATGTTCTCCTATATTCTTCAAGCACTTCTACTTTTTTTTTCTTCCCTACCTAAACCTACATCTCTCTCTCTCTCTCTCTCTCTCTCTCTCTCTCTCTCTCTAAACCAAGCATACATCTTTCTCCTCCTTCCTTCTCTGTGCCTACTCCTTCGTTTCCCACGCCTTCCTCCCTCTTCCTTCACTTTATCAAGCCTTCATCTTCATCCTTTCTACGTCTACTCCTCCTTTCCCACGCATCTCCCTCCTTCTTCCTATCTTATACCAAGCCTCCATCTTCCTCAAATTCCTTATTCATGCTTCCTCATTCATCTTCCTTTCTTTCCCTCTCCTTTCCCTACACCTCCTTCCTTCCATACACTCCTCCCTTTCTCCTACTTCCTTCTCTTCTCCTCCTCCTCTTTCATTATCCAAGCCTCCTTCTTCCCTCTTCCCTTCATTCCTCCGCTTTTTCATTCCTCCATCCTTTACCATGCCTTTTCCTTCCTTCTCCTTCCTTTATCATGCCTTTCCCTTCCTCCTCCTTCTTTCCCCCTTCCTTTTCCACTTTCATTCCCCACACCTCCTTCCTCTTCCTTTCATTCCTCCGCTTTTTCATTCCTCCTTCCTTTACCATGCCTTTTCCTTCCTTCTCCTTCCTTTATCATGCCTTTCCCTTCCTCTTCCTTCTTCCCCCTTCCTTTTCCATTCCCTTCTTTCCTTCCCCACACCTCCTCCTTCCTCTTACTTTCTTCCCTAATCTTTTTTTTCTTTATTATCATCATTTCTCCTTCCTCACGCCTCTTCCTTCCTCCTCATTTCCTTCCCCACACCTCCTCCTCCTCCTTCTCCCCCGCGCCTCATGTCACTACGAGCTGATGGTCCCTGAGGTGGTGTTTATTATTACTGAGGAAGCGGCGCCAAGGCCTGTCCCTCCGACCTTACACGACGCCACCACCACCACCGCCACGCCTAGACGCCTGATCATGCACACCTTGATGCCACACCTGTCCCTCCTCCTCCTCCTCCTCCTCCTCGTCCACTGCACCCTTTTACTTATTCCCTTCATTATCGTTTTCTTCTCGTTCACTTTTCTTTCTCTTCTTCTATTTCCCTTCTCTTACTCCTCATTCACCTCTTTTTTCCCCCTTCCCCTTCTTCTCCTCCTCTTTGTCCTACTTCTCCTTCTCTTGATTACATTCTTCAGGGGTCTTTTCTTATGTATTGTTTTGGAAGTTAAGTTTTAGCAGGCATATATTTTTTTTAGCTTTTTCTCTACATATTGGTTTGTAAGTTTAGTTTAGCAGGCATATATTTTTTTTGGCTTTTTTCCTATCTTCTTTGGAGCAAAAGCGACGAAAACTTATCCAGTCACCCCGCTTCACTAACCATCCTACCTGACTCGTAAATTCACCACCTGGGCCACTAATCAAGGTGGTAATGGCCTCTAACGACACCCTTAGACCACTAATTGCACTCTACGGTCACGCTTAACCACTGACAAGATCAACTACACAACCAGAACCACAAGAAAACATGTAGAACCACAATGTCAAGGTACTATATGGCTCCTGAAAACTAACCTTACCACCACGACCACTAACTGCACTCCACAACCACTAACTCTAAGACAGCCCACTACCACATGATCCCGAAAACCACATAGCTATCCACATCACAGGTATACCACTATCTTCACCGGCAACCACTACCACTAACCACTAACTGCAACCACTAACTCTACTCTAAGACACCCCACTACCACATGACCACTAAAACCACATAGCTAGCCACATCATAGGTATACCACTATCTTCACCGGCAACCACTATCACTACCACTAACTGCAACCACTCTTACTGCTAACCATTAATCTATATAACCGCTTAATTCTTACCACTACGATATTAGTACACGGACACTACCACTACGCCACCACTAACCACTAACCACTACTTACACCACTACTAATTGATTTATCTTTTTGGCCACTCTATTCCGGAGCAGTAAGTAGCGGGCTTTTTTTTTTCATTATTGTTTTCTTTTCTTTTTTATGACCTTGCACTGTCTCCTCTGCTATAAAAAAAAAAAAAATCACTAACCACATCACCACCACTACTCTCATCACTAATACCACCATCATTACCCTCGTCACCACTAACACCACACCACCACTGCTTCATCCTTACCATACACCACCACTGTCACGTAACACCACCACTACCACCACCACCACCATCACTGTCACTCCACCGTCATCACCACCTCCACAAACATTAAACACCCCACTCCACCCTAGCGGATCATTCATATGGAGTTGACAGGGTACTGAAGACAGCCTCTCCCTTCCTCCTCCCCCCTAGCTACTTCTCCACCCTTCCCGTCCCCTCCCCCTCCTCCCCTACGCCCCAAACACTGCTCTCTTCATCCCCTCGAGGCGTGAGTGGGTGTAGAGGGAAGAGGACACGACCCTGGGGAATGGAGAGGAAGGAAATGGGGATGGATGTGAGGGGTATGAAAAAAAGGAGGGTAGAAGAAATGGGTCGAGAGGATGGAAGGGGATGATGGGTGTGAGGGTACGGGGAAAAAGGGAAAAAAGAGAAGGGTAGGGAGTGTGGTTGAGGGGAAGATGATGGGTGAAGGGTATGGGGAACTGAGGGGAAGGAAATGGAGATGTATGTGAGAGCAGGAAAAGAGAGAAAAAAAGGGTAGAGGGCGGAAGGGTAAGAAGATGGGTGAGAGGAAAGGTAAGGGAAAGGGAAGAGAAGTGTAGGACATAATTACATAAGAGAAAACGAAGGAGAGGGAAGAGGAGGGATCATGAGAGAAGGAAAGTGGAGAGAAGGGAGACGAGAGAGGGAGAATATAGGAGGTGAAGAGTGGGGAGACGAGAAGAGAAAACGGAAAGGAAAGGGAAGAGGGTAATGAGGGGAGAAAAGGAGACGAGAGAGGGAGCTTATAGGAAGGAAGTGAGGGGAGGGGAGTGGGGAAGGGAAGACGAGAGGGGAAAGAAAAAGGGAAGGAGGTGAGGGAGAGGGGGGGACGAGAGACGGGTGGGGAAACACCCAAAAAAACACCCCATAAAAAAACACGGTACGGGGCGAAGAAGGAGGAGGTGACGAAGGCGTGAAGGAGGAAGCTTAAACGACAAGGAAGAGGCTTAAGGAGAAAAAGAAAACAGGAAAAATAAAGAAAAGTGGTAAACGAGAGGATACAAGGAGGAGAGAGTGTTGTTTCCGTCTAATATATCTGGGCATGAAACAGTGACCCAAATATGCGAGGAAAGGTTTAAACTCCACTCAGATAAACATATGGCCTACTCCCGCCACTCAATGAATTCTCCACATTTTAGTACGTGAGAGAAAATGCTCCACACACTCCTCCACCTCAACCTCAACCTCCACCAAGGAAGTGTGAGAGGAGAAATAGATAAAAAGGGAATTGATGCTAAAGGAGGAAAATAATGAGAGAATGGAAAGGGAGAGATGAAGATGGTGAGAGAGAGGGAGAGAAGGGAGAGTAAAAAAATGTTAGGAAAAAAATATATAACTAGAAAGAGAGAAAGATACACCTCCACTCCCTCTACCTCCCCTTCAAGACCTCCACTCCTTTCACCTCCACCTAAACATCCACTCCCTCCCTCTCCACCTAAACTACACACACCGACTTTTTGGGGGAAGGACGAAGAGCAAGAAACAAAACAGAAGCAAAACAGCGAAGAGCGAGGGGAAAAGATTTGTGGAGATAATTATTACGGGAAGAAAAGAGGAAAAAGAGGGGAAAAAAAGGGGTATTAAGAAGAGATCAGAGGAGAGAACACTAAGAGGGAAAGGATGAGGGAAAGTAGGAAATGGAACATGAAAAAGGAAAGTAGAAAAAGAGGGAGATGAAAGAGAATGGACTTGGCAAAAAAAACAGAAGAAAAAAAAACAGAGGAAAAATGAAAGGAAGAAGCTTGAGAGTAGGAAGGAAAAGAGGGAAAATGAAGAAAAGAAATTGTGAGGGAGGTGAGAGAGAAGATAAAGTAGAGAAAAACAGATGAAAATAGAAATGATGCTGAAGGCGAAAAATGATAAGAGGGAGAAAGAAAGGAATAGGACAGAGTGAATGAAAGTGAATAAGTAAAAATATGTAGAGAGAGAGAGAGAGAGAGAGAGAGAGAGAGAGAGAGAGAGAGAGAGAGAGAGAGAGAGAGAGAGAGAGAGAGAGAGAGAGAGAGAGAGAGAGAGAGAGAGAGAGAGAGAGAGAGAGAGAGAGAGAGAGAGAGAGAGAGAGAGAGAGAGAGAGAGAGAGAGAGAGAGACAGAGAGAAGACGAGAGAGAGAGGAGAGAGAGAAATGGAGGAAAAGGAATGGACAGGAAGAGAGAGTGAGGAGCAAATGGGGGAGTGTGGGAAATTCCTTCACAGAGACGAATGCTTACCTCACCTTATGTCTTCTTATATACCTTCCCTTCTTCTATCCTCACTACACATTTTCCAACCTGCCTCCATGCCAGACACCCTTCCTATTATCCAACTCCCATGAGCAAACGAAGAGAAGGGACGGAGGAGGGATAGGAAGTGTGAGTTTAGAAGGGTGAGAGAGTGTATGGCAAACAGTGAAAGTGAGGAAGAGAATAAATGAGAGGAGGTGGAGGAGGAGGAGGTGGAAGAGGAGGAGTGAGTGACCAACCGATGATGCACAGCAGGCGTCACGGTGCCAAGCCAAGACGGGAACCTTTCTGAGTGCCACCACACACACCCGGGCTGCCGCAGGGAGACACCTCGCCCATGACTCACTGGCACACACACACACACACACACACACACACACACACACACACACACACACACACACACACACACACACACACACACACACGAATATTTAAGGAATTTTATGATAGCATGTGTTACAATACGGAACAGAACAATTTTAACCATAGCGTAAAAAAATATAAATAGGTACACACACACACACACACACACACACACACACACACACACACACACACACACACACACACACACACATCATCCCTCCTTTGTAACAGTGAGCTCATTCATGCGTAGGTCCATAGGCAGGGAAGGGGAGGGGAAAAAGGGGCATAGGGTATACCTAAGAAAGAGAGGTTAGGCCAAGGTTAGGGTATTGAATGAAGGTGTCGGCGAGGTACGACTAAGGGGGGAGAGAAGTGAAGGGGGCGTAAGGGGGTAGTTAGGGAATGGTTGGGGTAACACTGTGGGACTGATTCAGGGGAGCTACTTGGGGAAGATTGAGGATTGGTTGAAGCTGGAGTAAGGTTATAGTGGGAAACGGGGAAAAGGATGAAGGATCGTTGGGATTGGGAAAGGATTTGCTATGAGAATGGGGGAGGTTAGGGGATGGTAGGGTCTGGGGAGGAGTTTGCTTAGGGGAATGGGGAAGGTTAAGGGGATAGTAGAGGCTGGGAATGGGTTTGATTGGGGAGTGGGGAAAGGTTGACGGATGGTTGGGGCAGAGTATGAGAGGACTTTGCTTGGGAACTGGGGAAATAGTTGGGGAATGGTTAAGATATGACTGCATGACTGGTTGGGGAATGTCTTGGGGTGATGGGGGTGATAGAGATGATGTTACTCTCTAATTTGGCCCTCTCCCCATCACCCCCTCACCCCTACCCCATCATTCACCACATCCAAAACAGTCCCCATCCACCTCCATGTACGTGAGGCGGTGTGTGTGTGTGTGTGTGTGTGTGTGTGTGTAGTAATAGTAGCAGCAATAATTATAACAGACGGTTTGCGAGGGAAGAAAAAATATGCAGCTGAAAACACACACAACAAACATAGAACATTCACAACGCTAAGAGAATATAGCCTGACGATACTAGGTAAGGAACGCAAGTAAGAAGCAGAAAAGTAAGGTAAGAAATACATAAAAAAAACAAATGGAGATGTAGAGGAAGGAACATTATGAAGGTAAGAATGGAGGGGAAGAAAGGATGAAGATGAGAGAGGATAGGAGAGGGATGACGTGATGATGATAAAGATGAGAGTAAAGATAATATGAAAGCAGAGTCAACAGATATTAAAGAAAGGTAAAAAAAATGTGATTACGAGAGAGAGAGAGAGAGAGAGAGAGAGAGAGAGAGAGAGAGAGAATCAAGACCCCGCAACTAACGCCCCCTCGTCCTCTGGTGATCGCTGATGCTAATGATAAAGCGAACAGAGCGGCGGCCTGTCCTCACACACACACACACACACACACACACACACACACGAGCTCTGAAACCACATTTGATCTTTCGTTTTCTTTTTTTTGCACTTATTTTTTTACCGGGAACATTTTTTTTTCGTATTGTAAGTCTCGGTCTCACACACACACACACACACACACACACACACACACACACAAAGAGGATGCCACATGGAAAGGGTTCTGTATATGCCTCCTTTTTCACCCCCCCCCCCAATCCCAGCCACACTCACACCCACGCCTTCTAATATCATCTGGGACGCCACTTCATCCCCCTCCCCTCCCCTGCCTCCTCACTTCTCCTCCCCCCCTCCTCCACCGGCAGATAAGTGGGGTCCTTAGGGGGAAGTGAGGGAGTACTTAGCCCCCTCATCACACCCATCCTCTCCTCCTT
Organism: Eriocheir sinensis; assembly: GCF_024679095.1. NCBI lineage: Eukaryota > Metazoa > Arthropoda > Malacostraca > Decapoda > Varunidae > Eriocheir > Eriocheir sinensis. Next base: position 3,709,396 of record NC_066556.1, on the reverse strand, counting down.
CCCTCATAACATTCCACTTCTCTCCTCTTTACATACCGTACCTTCCTTTTTCAACCTAACCTATAGATGCATACCTCTCCTCCATCTTTTAATATCCTCAATATCTTCCACTTCTCTCATCTTCACCCTGTTGTTGATGCCCTCTTCCACTTCAGACCATCTTCATCTTCTAATATACCCTCAACATCTTCCACTTCTCTCCCCTCATTCTTCTACTCTTCCACCCTTCCTTCCATTCATCCCTTATGCACCCCAATCTTCTCCATCCCTGTACCTTTCACACCTCCCCTTCCTCCCTTCCACAATACGCACACACAACTAAATAAACATACACGAGTTTGGGAGGTATGTACACACACACACACACACACACACACACACACACACACACACACACACACACACACGTCTTGGATTCGCACATACACACACAAAAAAAAAAAAAAAAAAAAAACGCGCGCATGCTTTACCGAAGTGCGCTCAAGAAGGAATGTAAACACGTGCCTCGGAATCACCCATAATTACTCCTTTAGAAATGTATACAAACTTACGTGAATAGGAATGTAGGGAGATGGAGGAGGAAAGGAGTAGAAGTAGGAGTGAAGAAGAGGAAGAGTGACGATACGAAATGAGAGAAAGGGAGAGGAAAGGAATATAGGGAAAAGGAGAAAGGAAAGGAGAGAAGAAACGAAAGGGAAGAAAATGTGAAAAGAGGAAATGAGGAGAGGAAGGAGAGAAGCGAAGAGAGGAAGGGAGAGTCGAAAGGGAAGAGGAAGAGGAGGAGAGGAGGAGAGAAGCAGGAAGAAGAGATAAAAGAATGCCATATGAGAATTAAGAGCAACAAAAATAGTATGATAACTAATGGGAGAGAGAGAGAGAGAGAGAGAGAGAGAGAGAGAGAGAGAGAGAGAGAGAGAGAGAGAGAGAGAGAGAGAGAGAGAGAGAGAGAGAGATGCAAACTGCTTATGGTATACAGGACACGAAGGAGGATTAGAGAGAGGGAGAGAGAGATATAGAGAGAGGGAGGGAGAGAGGGAGGAAGGGACAGACAAGTGACAGACGGAGTTACGAAACGAAGGAAGGGTCAGGGAGAGGGACAAAGGAAGTAAGGGAGAAAGGGAGAGAAAGAGACATATGGGCAGCTGGAGGGATGGAGGGAAGGAGAACTGGAGGAAGGAATGGAGAGATGGGAGAAAGGAAGGGAAAGATAGAAGGAAGCTAAGGAGGAAGGAAGGAGGTCGAAGGAACGGAGGAATAAAAGGGAGGGAAGCAAGAGGAAGGAATGGAAGGATGGGAGACAGGACGGAAGGAAGAAAGGAGGAAAAGGAAAAAAATATATGAAGGAATAGGGAGATGGTAGAAGGGAGGAGAGGAAGGAAGGAACTGAATGAAGGAAAGGAGGAGTGGAAGAAGTGGAAAGGAAAACTATAGGAAGGAATAAGGGAATTGGAGAAGGAATAGAGGAATGAAGGAATAAGAAGGAAAGCTGGAGGAAGGAATGAAGGGACGGGAGAGAGAATAGAGGGAAAAATGAGATGAAGGGAGAAATGAGAGAGAGAAGGGAGGGATGAGAGAAGGAGAGCAAGAGAGGGAGAAGGAAAGAGGAAATGGAGGAAGGATAGGAAAGAAGGAAGGATTGATGGAGAATGAAGGGCAGCATCTAAGAGGGGAAAGGAGAGATATGACCATGCTCTCTCTCTCTCTCTCTCTCTCTCTCTCTCTCTCTCTCTCTCTCTCTCTCTCTAATCTTACTACTGTTTCCCATTTCCTCTCCCTCCTCAACACACACACACACACACACACACACACTAACGCACCACGGGGCACCACCTCATCTCCCTCTCTTCCCTCCTCCTCCTCTTCCTCTTCCTCTCTTCTTCCTCCCCTCGTCTCCCCTCTTCCGCGGCCCCGTGTGGTAACCTCTCTAACTAAATAAAGACCAGACGCCGCGATACACACAGATACACAGATAGGAGAGAGAGAGAGAGAGAGAGAGAGAGAGAGAGAGAGAGAGAGAGAGAGAGAGAGAGAGAGAGAGAGAGAGACTCACACAAAAATAAACCACTATCACAACACAAAACACACACACACACACACACACACACACACACACACACACACGGGGGGGGGTAACATGTGGGCCTACGACGCCTGATATTAATCTTCATGTCACTCACTCGAAGAAAAAGAAAGAAAAAAAAAACTTTCCTCCGACGCTGAATGAACATAGAGACATTCATAAAGAGATTCGTGCAGTTGGGGAGGAGGAGGAGGAGGAGGAGGAGGAGGAGGAGGCCAGATGAACACTTATAGCACAGTTGGAAGTGTTAGGTGAAGCTGCAACATGGAGGGAGGGAGGGAAGGAAGGAAGGAAGGGAGAGAGGGAGGAGGGAAAGGGAGGAGAGAGGGAGGTGTCGTCTGGTCCACAACAACGCCTGTGGACTCGACACTGAGGGAGACGAGGGAGAGAGGGATGGAGGCAATGAGGAAGGTATGGAGGGAGGGAGGGAGGGAGGAAAAGAGGCGTTAGGGCCACGTGTCTTCCTTCACCGCGTAATGAGGGAGGAAACTGACGGAGCGAGAGAAGGAGGAGGAAGTGGAGGAGGAGGAGGAGGAGATGGAGGAGGAAATGATGGCCTTGGCACATTCGGTTCTTTGGCAGACCTTCCTCGCTGCACCTTCGCCTCGTGTCTCCCAAAAGCGTCCTCATAATCTTCAGTGTTTTTCTTGAGTCACCGGACAGGGACGCTTCACGGCTCTAAACTCTAAATACACGCCGATGAGGTAGGATGTTGGGTTATGAATTTTACGCTGTTGCTACTACTAATAATAATGACAACAACAACAACAATAATAATAATAATAATAATAATAATAATAATAATAATAATAGTCCTCCAACTACAACTACTACTTCCACTACAGTATTAATGCTGTTTATGTTTTCGTGGGTAGGCTGTAAGCATTGTAACACTTTCGTCCAAGGACCGCAACTCTTGTCAAACCTTTACCCTCTGTATTTTCCTTGTATATCAAAGAGAGCTTTTTTTTATGTCTTGCTAAATATTTGTCCGAGTTAAATAAGACCCTTACGTTGTGGATATTACTCTTTCCTTGCCAAAGAGACAAAGAGGACACACACACACACACACACACACACACACACACACGCTTACCTTCGGGATTGCGGGCACGAGGAGGGCGGCCACACCACGCTGATATCTCCCCTAGCACACACACACACACACGCACACACGCCCCTCACCGCCCCTCTCACACTCCCCCGCCGCCCCGCACGACACTTCCTCTCCACGTCCTCCCTTCCCCTGAGCCCCGGGCACCGCACACACACTATCCGGACGGCGGCACGGGCGGCACGAGGCGGCACCTTGCACGCCCGCCACACACGCACACTCACGACTGGGCGACTGGCTGGCTGGCTGGCGGCCGTCGCGGGGAACTGGCCACCCTCGCCCGCGTCCCTAGCCCGCCCAAGAACCTGCCCGCTCACACCTCTCCCCTCGCTCCGCCGCTCCCCTCGCCCAGCTCCTCCTCTCCCCTCACGCTCCCCGCCGCAGCATTCCTATAGTTACTCTTCCGAGGCGGCCACCACGTGTGTGTGTGCCGACCCAGCGACGCCGTGATGTACTGATATTATAATTACTACTACTACTACTACTACTACTACTACTACTACTACTACTGCTGCTACTACCACCATCACCAACACTAATGACAACACGAAAATAAGCTTCACCGCCCACACAACAAAACACCACCACCACGAAAACAGCGATATACTAACACCATGACATCAGAGCTCAATGTATAGCCAATTAACCCCTTCCCCTCACACCTCCCTGTCACTGGCTACGATCAACACGCTTGTACCCTGGCTGCCTACACACTCTGGTTATGCACTTCTAAACCAGACTACCTAAATTACTATTACCGGCTATTACTATAACCTGCTTTCGAAAATTAAGATCGTTTTGCTAATAATTATTTACTTGGGGTCGTATTCTTAAACATACCAGCGCCCAAGGACACATATTCGACAAGGCTTTCTCTCGTGGGAGTTGTATGCCTTTCCATGGGTAGTTTTATGACCCCTGTGGTAGACTGATCATTCTTCTGTACCATGAACCTAAAGGAACACTCATTAGAACCCGACTGCTCTCATTTTTGGCCTATGGAAATAGCTGATGTGAAGCGGAAGCGTTAGAAAATACCGACGCATGTGTGGTGAACTCTACGGTCTCGCCAGTCCATGTTTCACGAGGGCCAGAAAATTAAGATGTTGGCTATTGTTATGGGTAGTAAAAAACACGCGCCCTCTCCCTACTGGCTTACGGGTTAATAGTCAGCCATCCCCTGTATCATAAAGGGTGAGCTTACTCCCTACCCCGCACTTACGCCCTTTACCTCGTGTTTATTCCGGTTTAAACGTACTTTACACTCTACTCCCTGCCACAACACACCCAGGGCATTCTCGACCAGCCCTCTTTACCCCATCCCGACCACCCTAACATATCAACCAATCACTTCCATCTTACCGTCACTTCCTCCCATGACCCATCCCACCCTCAATACATCTTACCCACATCCATCACCCCGCTTATCACTTCACCTTCTTCCAGTTCCCATTCCAACATCACACCTTGACAAATTCCGACGCCCACACCTTCGTCTTTTCTTGTCCAATCTTCCAATTCATCCCCTAAAACCCAAACCACCCATTCCACCCATAACAGAACCTTACTCCCGACCCAATCCCTTTCCTATCCATCACTAAAGGTTAAAGCTGGGGCCATACGATAAAGCTGCGCGTGGCCTTAGCATTCATCTCCGTCCCATCACTGCCACCCCCATGTCCCCTCTCGTCCTAAACTTATGGTTACACTCACTTCCTCAGCACGCGACACACCCCTACACTATTTACCCCCCACACAACACACCCTTCAATTAGCATACCTACAACACCACGCATTAACCCTTTTACACCCCACCCTATGCGCCACTGCCCCTCAACACCACACCCTCACACCCGGCTAAGCTTCAGGAAGGAGGGAGACAGGTGGAGGTGGAGGAGGAGGTGTGGTTGTAATGTGCTCAAACCTTACATTAGGGAGGGGAGAGGGGAGGTTATGTAGGGGTGAGGGTGGGGGGAATGGGGTGAGGGGGGTGATATTTTTTTTGAGTCTTGCTACAGCTTCCCCTTGTCACAACACCCCTTCCCCCAGCACTCCATCTCTCTCTCATCCTCCTCACAACCCATCCCCCCTCAAACCCATTCCCCAATACTCCACGTCTTCCTCATTCCCCTCAAACCCATCCCCCAACACTCCACGCCCCCCCCATCCTCCCCCCTTCCCCGTCTCACCTTACATTTTCATCTCATTCCACCCCCGTCCCCACCACCACCCCTACCATGCCCCATCCTCCCCTTTCCCTCCCCATCATGGCGTCATCAGTCAAAGAGGAGTGGAAAACGGGAAGAGCCACCACACCCACACCCCACTCCCCCGCCCCACTCCACCATCACTCCACCTTCGCCTGGCACTGCAAAATATAACCTTGGCTGTTTTATCTGTTTAACGTGCAAGGTCACACTCCAGGAATTAATGACGCTGGAAAATATAAAGAACTTGCCTATTATCATGCACTTCAAGGTCACATTCCATCTAATTCCCCTACAACGCCGTTAATTGATGAGCTTGCCATAAATAACTCAGGGGTATTTACGGTTATCATCATCATTTTCAAGTATTAAATCACCACTGAAGTACAAAGCCCTTTCCCAACGTTCTCCACCTCCGGCTAATGTTAAGAGTATTCCATCCTGCTCCGACATATACTATAATTTCATCTCTTCTAATTTCATCACATCCTTGACTTCTACAATTTCTGGGAGGCTATTCCGTTACCTTTGATGTCTATTTGTTATCAGTTCTACGCAAGTCAATATCTTGTTCTTAATCGCCGTTAGACTATCTTTTGCACTTGTTTGTTCTCTGATCCAAGATATTCGCTCCCTATCTCATGTTATACTCAGCATCTTTCTCTTCCTTCCTCTGTGTTCTTCTTAGCTTTCTCGATCTTTTGTGAAGCACCTAGCAACCCTAATCTTATCTAAATAGTTACCGAAAATAAAGAGATGATACAGATATACTACACAAAATATACGTAGCTCCCCCTTAAAAGACCTCCATCGCTAATTAATTATCCTGCACGCCGAAATCGAGACAAAAGAAAACGACCATCGACAAGCACTGAGCGGCGACAAAAAGAAAACGTAACGCGCGAGCTGCTTATCTATTTTTAAGGGGTGACTTTACTACTTCCGCTTCCTACTTTAAGTGCAATATTATGGCTCGTATATTCAGAGCCACTTCCGTATTCATAAAAGACAAGAAAATATATACGTAGGGAAACTATATTCACGGATAAGTGTGTGAACGAGTAAAAAAATAAGTAGAGAGAGAGAGAGAGAGAGAGAGAGAGAGAGAGAGAGAGAGAGAGAGAGAGAGAGAGAGAGAGAGAGTTGCATAAGGGTAAGGGGACGTGAGAGGGTGAAAAAATGAAGGCGGAAGGAGAGGATTAAATACAGATTCGAATTGTTTACAGGATGGTATTTTGGACGTGAAGGAGAGACGTAAACGAATGAGTGGAAAGGTGAGGGGAGGGAGGGAGGGAAAGAAGGAGAGGGGAAGTAGGAGGAGGCGAGTAGGAGGAAAAGATAGGAAGAAAAAGCAACAGAAGCATGAGAGATTAGGAAGGAGTGAAGACAGCAACTGGAGAAGGAGGAGGAGGAGGAGGAGAAAAATTAAGAAGATAGAAAAAGAAGACAATAAATTAGAAGAAAAACGTGATAGAGAAGGAAGAGAAAAAATAAATGACATGTACAAACGATGAAACAGGAAATCGGATGAACAGAAATAAATGAAAAATAAAATAAACAAACATATATGAATAAATACCACGTAGAAGAAAAAATAAATAAAAGAGGACAGGAGATGGAGGAGGAAGGAAGGTCAACCACGAGAATGATGAGGATATGTAAGAGGAAGTGGAGATGAGTGATGGAGGAGAGGAAAGAGAAAAACAGGAGCAGTAAGGAGAGGGGAGTAGGGATGGAGATGGGGATGGGAGGGGCGAGGAAGAGAGGAAGGAAAAAATAGGTGGGATGGAGATACGGAGAAGAAGGAAGGGAAAGAGGAAGGAAGGAAGGGGAGGAGGACAAGGATGGCGATACTGAGGAGGAAAGGGAGAAAAAGTAAAAGGGAAAGGGACGGTATGGATAGATACGGAAAAGAGGGAAGAAAAGGAGAATGGAGGAGGAAAAGAAGGGAAGGAGGGACAGGGAAATAAGAATAAATATACGAGAAAGAGGGAAGAAAAGGAAAATGGAGGGGGAAAAGAAGGGAAGGAGGGACAAGGAAATAAGGATAAAGATACGGAAGAGGAAAAGAAAGGAGAGTATAAGGGAAAAAAGGATGAAAGGGAAGATAAGGATGAAGATAAGGGAAGGAAGAATGGAGAGTGGAATGGGAAGAGGAGAAATGGATAAGGATGACGCTACGGGAAAGAAGGAAGGAAAAAATAATGAAAAGGAAGAATAATGTAAGAATAGGTAAGGAAGGAAGGAAAGGAAAATGGAAGGATGAAGGAATGATAAGAATGACATATAGCAGACTCCTTACGTTTTTGTGTTCTTATGAAAAGGAGAATGTAAGGGAAAGGGAAGGAGGAGGAGAAGAAGGAGGTGGAGGAGGAGCAGGAGGGGGAAAGTAGAAGGAGAGGAAAATTTAAGGAAAGGGCAAGGAAGACGGCAGGGAAGGGGAGGGAAGGAGGAAAGGAAAGGAAAGGAGAGGAAAGGGAAGGATAGGAGGAGTAGGAGGAGGAAGGGGGAGGAAGAGGAAAGAAAAGGAAAATGTAAGGGAAGGACGAGGAGGAAGGTAGGGGAGGAAAGGAAAGGAAAGGAAAGGAAAGGAAAGGAAAGGGAAGGATAGGAGGAGGAGGAAGGGGGAGGAAGAGGAAAGAAAAGGAAAATGTAAGGGAAGGACGAGGAGGAAGGTAGGGGAGGGGAGGAAGAAAGGTAGGGAAGGGAGGAAGGAAGGTAGGGGAGGTAAAGTTGCTGCATGATTACCTGCAATTATACAGTATTACGGAGCAGACGAAGCTTACGGTACACAGAGGGGCGCTTACCCTCTCCTGCGGCGAGGGAGGGAGGTATGGGAAGGGAGGAAGGGAGGTACAAAAAAAGGGAAGGGGAGAGGAGGAAGCGAGGAAGGGTAAGGAGCTCATCACTGTACATAAGAAAAGGGGACATACCGTTGCGTTGCCGAAATTCATACCAGCAGGAGTCGAAGAAATATGACCAAGGGGAACGTGGCACAATGCAGCACGAGGGAGATGTGGTTGTGGGTGAGCAGTACGGACAAGAGTATAAGTTCCACGTGACCAAGACTGGAGGTTAAATATAAAGGAGTGACGGTGGATGAGTCGCGCAGGAAATGGTAAGGCAGGAGGGAAAAACTTGAATGCTTGCGGTTCGGTCCCCTGGGTAGAAAATATGAGTGAGGGAGGGCGGTCGTGGGTGTGTGTGTGTGTGTGTGTGTGCATATCTCGACTTCCTCCTTCTATGGCTCAGGTAATAGTGGTAATAATACAAACAGTGTCTTTGGCTCTCCGATATACATTCATTGCTATAAGCTCACCTAATTACATACGAAAAAGAGGACCACCTCCCACGGACGGTGACGAGTTTACGATCAGACTATCAGGAAGGAGAATCGCCCATAATAGTTAATCCTGGACTTCTGAATAAACACGGGGCGCCATGTCAAGAGAGCCGCCGATGACCTAAAGCCTCACCGTGTCACAGAGCTCACTTTGGCGACACTTATCCCGACACTCAACGCCAGTCCACTCTGCGAAAAAAAATAGCAACCTTGCGTACGTTCGAGGCAGACAGGGAGGTTCTTAATCACCCTGGTAAAGCACATACGGAACATATATGCATCAGAAGACCTGTACTGACCAACGGTGCCAGATTGTCGTACTCAGCCGCTTATATTTCCCGACTTCCTAACCCAAAACTGTTTCCTGGGCTCCAATAACGAAATTCCTTTATAGTCATCGTTAAAAAGTTAGATCCTGATGTTTCTTGGCAATAGTTAGGCGTCAGAAGCCGGTAAATACTATGCTCTGAGTACGAGAACCTGGCAACGGTGGTAATGACGCAGCCTTTCCATCTGTCACCGGGGTTACCATTCCTTCACGCCTTGAGGGGGCTCGGGTGTCACGGGTAACCTTTTAACCCAGCAGTGTACACCATAATATCAGTGCTTAAGCTCGTGTGCAGTCTCGACTTCATGCTTAGGTCCCAGGTTCGAGTGGTTTATATTTCGAAACAGTAGTATAAGCAGATATAGTAACAATAGCAGCAGAGGTAGGGGTAGTATAGTATATGCATAGTAATAATAGTAGTGGTAGTGGTAGCAGTAGTAGTGGTAGTAATGGTGGTAAGAGTAATAGAAAAAATGGTAGTAGAAGTAGTAGTAGTAGTAGTAGTAGTAGTAGTAGTAGTAGTAGTAGTAGTAGTAGTAGTAGTAGCTGAGGCAGACGTCTAGCATTTATAGTTACTGCTTCCACGCACAGATCATCGTTTTCTTTCATTTCATTTAGAAGAACGAACACGACAACTTCACCCCGCAGACCATTTCACTCCTTCGGTCACGTTTGAACCCTCGTTATGGAAAACATAGGAACATAAGAACGTAAGGAGTCTGCAAGAGAAGTACACAAACATTTTACCACGAGGAGAAACAAGAGGAAAGTGAAACAATAAACAAGTGGATACATTATCTTAAAAGTGTGCATTAACCCATCAATCCTCACCAATCAAGTAACCACCACCATCACCATCACCACCATCACCACTACTATCACCATCACAACCACCTCTTCCCACACCACGCAACCTGACACTGCTACAATTTATCTTCCACTACAAAGTTCCTGACTCCACCTCCTCCTCCTAATCCACCTCCTCCCATTCCTTCTCCTCCTCCAAAATAAGTCAAACAATTTCCTCTTTTTCAATCTTCCTTTCCTTCTCCCCTTCCTTCCTTCCTTCCTCCTCCTCCTGCAAAAGACACATAAAGAGGAGGAGAGGAGGAGGAGGAGGAGGAGGAGGAGGAGGAGGAGGAGAAGAACTGGTCACTGAAAACTGTAGGGAGAACAGTTAACTTAATTCCTCCAACCAGCGACCTTCCTCCTCACGCATGTAGTACCGAACACACACACACACACACACACACACTGGCTGACTGACTACCAAAAGAAAAAAAAAAAAAAAAACTTCCCGTACACTGGCACATTTTTCTTTACATCTTTTTTTTTTCTTTTTTTTTCAGCTTTCCACACACGCGGTTTGCAATGACACGAAATGACACACCGCCATGAGCACACAACGGCACTTGCCACTACAATGCTGCGTTATCGCGCGGAGGAAATAAGAAACGATGAAGAAAAGACATGTGACGGGGAGGTTTGGAATCGAAGGGGGGGAGGAAAAAGAAGAGTTGGAAAGGTGTGTTAGTATGATGACTGCACACGAATTGCAGAGAGAGGTTTTCAGTAGTAGTAGTAGTAGTAGTAGTAGTAGTAGTAGTAGTAGTAGTAGTAGTAGTAGTAGTAGTAGTAGTAGTTTTTGTTGTAGTAGTAGTTGGTGGAGTAGTAGAAGTCGTCGATGGAGTAGTAGTAGTAGTAGTAGTAGTAGTAGTAGTAGTAGTAGTAGTAGTAGTAGTAGTAGTAGTAGTAGTAGTAGTAGTAGTAGTAGTAGTAGTAGTAGTATCATTAACTTATAGCCCCTCATTCGACTCCTTATGTAAGAGATTAACAAAACCACTTTTTTCGCACCTCAAGGCCGAACAATAATACCTCAAACTTATCTGAGCCGCCAGGTGGCCGACGCGCTGGACAGGTAGCTCAGGTGCATTCCTCAACCGGGTGACATTCCCTTACCTGTGGAAGAGAAAAAGGAAAAGTAATTAAGAGGCTGATAATAAACAACAAGGTATCATTAATAGTACACGAGAAATTGGACTTTGGCTAGTTAATTATACTCCGCTTCATCGAGTCTGCCAGAAAGAATGATTATGATGTTGTAAAGTCTCGTCACGTTATCCCCTTAGGCTTTGGTGTGTCCCCTCTTGATTATATTATTAGTCCACAAGGAGGAAAATAGCATCAAATAAAGTCTTTACCCCAAACACGTTATATAAGGATTAATAACGACCCAAAACTTAATGACATAGCTAATCACCTCATTATTTTTTTTCTCAGAGTTCCTGGAAAATACTAAAGCATGTTACAGTGAATCTTATACAAGTTTTAGAGCAAACCTGAGGCGTTGCAAAATATCTAGTGTAATTATGTTTTCCGTTATGTTAGCAAATGTAAAAAAAAATGCTCCAAAATAAGACGAGTCATGTAAATGCAAGTAGTGAGTGAACCTTTCAACTCCTAAAACCTGAAACCGTAGGAAGAAAAATAGTGAATGTTTTGTGGTGTAAGACGTAAGTTTAGTACTGGATTAACCTTCTCTTCCCTCCATCCACCCTGCCCTTCCCTCCATCCACCCTTCCCTTCCCTCCATCCACCCTTCCCTTCCCTCCATCCACCCTTCCCTTCCCTCCATCCACCCTGCCCATCCCTCCATCCACCCTGCCCTTCCCTCCATCCACCATTCCCTTCCCTCCATCCACCATTCCCTTCCCTCCATCCACCCTGCCCTTCCCTCTATCCACCCTGCTCTTTAATTCATTCAGGGCTTCATCCCCCCTTCCCTTCCCTTCTTTACCTTCTGCCTTCTCTCTCTCTCTCTCTCTCTCTCTCTCTCTCTCTTGGGTAATATTCTTGGTTATCCTAAATTATCTACTCTTCCCTTTCTCACATTCTTCTTACTCTTGTCGGTCTCTCCTTCATCTACCTCCTCCTCCTCCTCCTCCTCCTCCTCCTCCTTTCCGTGTCCCTATTATCAACTCATCAGCTCTCCTCTTCTTCCCCTTCCTCTCCCTTTTCTGCCATATTCTCTCTTCTTCCCCTCCTCGACCTTCACTCTCAAACATAATCTTCCCTTTCCTTTCCTCTCTTGCCTCTCCTCCTCTTCCTCGTTCGCCTCGTTTCCTCCATTTACTCCTTAGCTCTTCACTTCCTCTTTCTTTCCCTTTTCACCCTTTCCTTCACCTTATCTTCACCTTTACCCTCGTGGCCTTCATACCATCACCTCATCAAATATTAGTTACCCCTTTCTTTCCCACCTCTCGCCCTTCCTATTCTTCCTCATCCTCCTCATCCTGCTCCCCTCTCCGCCCCTCACTCCTCGCCTCATCAACACCCCAGAGACAGGAAGCAGGTGCCCCTCCCCTCATAATCACCCCGGCAGGTAACAACACAGGTACCTGGACCCTCACGCTCCATCAGAAAAAGATATAAAAAGAAAAAAGAAAAAAACTCCATTATTCCGGATACCACAAGGTCACATCTCGCCACTTTTTCGAAACATATTCTTTACTAACACAAAGATGACCTAAGCCCCTCAACCCTCCCCTCCCTATTCTCACCTTTTCGTGTTCCCTCCTTGCCCTAGTATTTTTTTTTTGCACCTGTGACCTCACCTCCCATACACCTGTCACCACCTGGAGGGGAAAGAAGGTCAGGTGCGACATGGAAGAAGTCACGAGGTTATAATGCAGATGTGTCGTGAGGTAGCAGGGAAGGAAGTGAAGGGAAGGGAAGGGAAGGGAAGGGAAGGGAAGGGAAGGGAAGGGGAAGGGAAGGGAGGGGAAGGGAGGGAAAGAGGAAGATATGGATGGGAAGGGAAGGGAAAGGAGGGAAGTGGAAAGAAAAGAGAAGGGAAAGAAAGGGGAGGGAAAGGAAGGGAAGGGAGGGGAAGGGAAGAAGAGGATGAGAGGAGGAAAGGGATGGGATGGGAAGGGAAGGGCAAGGAAGGGTAGGAAAAGGAAGAGAAGGAAAGGGTATGGTAGGATAGGATAAGGTAGAAACAAGAAGGAAATGAAAGAGAAGGGAGAAAGAGATATATAATAGGAAGCAAAATGAGGAAAGGGAAAAAGAAGGAAGGGAAGGGAAGGGAAAGGATGTGAACGACAAGAACGGAAAAGCATGGAAGGGACATGAAGAAAAGGAATAAAATGGACGGTGAAATATTATAAATGGACGCTAAGCCAGTGAAAAATATCAACAATGTCATGACAAGAATATGAAAGAATAGGAAAGGCTTATATATCGAGTCACAAATCGACGCGTCATTAGAGAAACAAAATGGTAATACAGGTTCTTATATAACGCAACACAGACACGCCCGGGAGATTCTAGTTCGGTTTACGCAACGGAAACGCAAATAATGTCACCATGAAGCAAGAAGCGGGGGAAAAAAATAATGCAGGAAAATGTTGGCTGCGTAATGAACTGAGAAAAAAAATGTACGAAAAAAAGTAAAAAAAAGAGGAGAAGGAGGGAGAATATGTTGCCTTCTCAATGATAAAAAAAAAAAAAAAAAAGGTCAAATGTTAGCTCATCACCACGCAAGCAACACCACGGTAACCACAATGCTGTCACCACCACCACAACCACCACCACCTACCATCACCACTACCACACCTTTCCCTTATTTTACTTCCTTATTTAACTTCCTATAACTTTACCACACCTAGCCTATATACACTATCATCACCATCACCACCAATCAACACCCTCACCATCACTACCATAAAGAATCCACAAACACATCACCACTAACTTCATCACCACCACCACCTACCTTCACCACTACCACAATGCATCTACAAACACACCATTCCTTTCCTCTACTTCTTATAACTTTACCACACCTAATCTATATATATACTACCATCACCATCACCACCAACCAACACCCTCACCATCACTACCATAAGGAATCCACAAACACATCACCACTCCAACTTCATCACCACCACCCACCACCACCACCACCACCATCACCACCACACCACTTCTCCACCATGACCACACCCACCACCAACACCATTCCGCCACCATGTTTTTGCCATATTCTCTACATCACAAGAAGGAAGGGAGGAAGGAGGAGAAGAAGGAAGAGAAGAAAGGGAATATAGGAAAAAAGGAAGTGTTTTTCCTCTCTCCCTTAAATGAGTTGAAGCTTCCTCCTCCTCCCCCTTCTTTCCCTCCTCTCTCCCTCCCTTCCTTTACCCTCCGCCCCTTCCCTTCCTCCCTCTCTCTCTCTCTTTAGTTAGATTAGATATGTATATGTTTTCCGGGAACAATTAAACACACACACACACACACACACACACACACACACACACACACACACACACACACACACACACACACACACACACACACACACACAAAGCAACAATCACAATAAATTGAGAAAAAAATACATAAAAAATTCCACACACGCACACACCAATAAAATAACGACACACACACACACACACACACACACACACACACACACAGCGACCTACATAACGCAGCGTCACACAGCAATTTGGTCACATGTTACCTTCGTCACACTGTCAATCTCGATACGTCCTGTTGCGTGTGTGTGTGTGTGTGTGTGTGTGTGTGTGTGTGTGTGTGTGTACTAAAAACAAACGTAAAAAGAAAAAAAAGAAAAAACAGGTAAGGAGGGAAATTTAAGCTCAAAGAGAGAGAGAGAGAGAGAGAGAGAGAGAGAGAGAGAGAGAGAGAGAGAGAGAGAGAGAAAGCGCGTACATCTTCACTGAGCCTTGACAAGTACATCCCAAAGACAATAAATAAGAAAAAGGATTGAAAGAGGAAGAGAAGAAAAGGAGATAGGAAAGGAGATGGACAGAAAGGTTTAGAAAGAAGCAAGAAAATAATATAGAAAATGGATTGTTGGTAGAAGAAGGAAGAGGAAGAGATAATGTAAAGATTGTACAAAAAAAAAGAGAAAACAGGAAAAAACGCACAGAAACAAAATAAAGAAAACGGATGGAAAAACAAACAAAAATAAATAAAATAGCACAGTCTGTCACAAAAAAAGGATAAAGAAAACGGGAATACTGTAAGGAAAAAATCGTAACCTTAAATTGTTTGTAGACTTTCTTACGTTTGTGATTTTTTTCTTTTATTTACTACTTGGCAACTTCACGCACGAATGACTGCAACTACGCATTCTCTCTCTCTCTCTCTCTCTCTCTCTCTCTCTCTCTCTCTCTCTCTCTCTCTCTCTCTCTCTGCAGTACTCCTTGTTTAGAAAAAGAAAACTAGCAAAAAGCAAAACAATGAAAATCTACCCCACATTGTTGTCGAAAAGTGATGCTGGACACGAGAATTGAGATCACGGTGAAGAAAATAGAGATGGCAGCGAGAATCATAACGGGAGATGAAAAAGAAAGAGTGAAGGAAAAAGGGAAAGATTGCGAGTGATAGGGATGCAAGAGGGAGCGAGAGAGAGGGGGGTAAAGAGAGAGTGGGGTAGAGAAGAAGCATACCATGAGAACTAAGATGTGGAAGAACAGAGAATGAAAGAAAGATACAACAGAGAATCAGGGAATAGATAAGGGTTGGAGAACAAATAAAACAAATAACACGAAAAATAGGAAGAGAAAGAGTGAGAAAGAGACGAGACAACAGAAGCAGTGAGGAGGATGAAAAAAGGACAGAGATGACATGATATTTGAGAGAAAAATAAAGCAAATGACCTGAGAGAAGTAGGGAGAAAGAAACAAAGAAGAAACAGCAGAAGGAATAGGAAAAGGCAGGTGAATAGGGAAGAAATAATAACAATAATAATACGGGGGACGAGAAAGGGACAATAAAGAGGGGAGGGGCAACAAGGGAAAACAAATGACTGCTTAACTGGCAAGAGGTAAAAGAGGGTGAAACGAGAACGAGCAAGGAAAGGTTGGAGACAAGAGAGAGAAGTAACAGCAATTATAATAGCAATGAAAACAAAGACAGAACAGAGGGAAAAGCGAAATAAAAGTAAATGATGTTGAGAAAAGGGAGAAGATAGATTAAGTAGGCTATCCATGAAGGGAAAGGGGTATAGAGAGAAAGAGGAAAGTTAGAAAAAGAGTAAGTAAGCGACATGAGAATTAGTAGTATGAAAGAACAAGGAAAGAAACGAGGAAGTAGGAGACGTGATGAATCATAAGGAGGGAGCAAAGCAGGAGAAAGAGGAGGAAAGGAAGTAGAGAGGAAGTGGGGAGAGGAAGCGGTTGATAATGGACGTGAGAATTAGAATGTGGGAAAGATGGCGGGATTGAAATAGGAACCAGAAAAATCAGTAAAATGGAAAATGAAATAGGAAAGTGCCGATTGAAGAAAGAAAAAAATGAGGAAAATGGAGAAGAGATGAAGGAAATGATGAACGTAGAGACAAAACAACAGATATTAGAAGGAAAACGATACCATGATAGCAACTATATAGGAAACAAAAGAACAAGAACCACATTAAAAAAGACGAAAATAAAATGAATAAAAAATGGAGGTACGAAATGAAGGGTTTACAAAAGACGAAAAATACAGGATGAGAAAAAAAAAGAATATAGAGGATTATAAGCAAAGGAAAACAAATACAGACCAAAAAGACGACGATAGATACAAGATAAAAAAAATGATGGATACGGACTTACAAACAAAGGAAGACAAGATAGACAGACACAATGAACAGACCCCAAAGAAAAAAAAAGTATACAAACCGGATGACAAATTAAAAAAGATATATACAGCACTAAAGGAAAATAACAATAGATGAAGAGACCACACAGGAAAGACATGACAATTATAATTAACTAACTGACTGACTGACTGACTGACTGACTGACTGACTAACTGTACTGCGAAGGGAAGAAGCAGAAACGTCACGTGAAAACTAATGGAAAAGAAAGTCTGTCTGTCACTTGAAATAAATGTTCTTGGGGTGGTGGTGGTGGTGGTGGTTGGGGGGAGGGGGTAACCAGAAAGGTGGGCCGGAAGAGGTGGTAACAGAGAAGCAGGTGAGGAGGAAAGGGGGGGGAAGGGAGGAGGAAAGGTGGAGGGAGGAATGAATAAATGGAGAGAAAGGAAGTATTTATGGGTAGAAAAGGAAATAAAAGTAAATGAATTGATAAAAGAGTTAAAAGAAAAAAAACATAAAACAGAAGAAAAAAATGACAAAAGTAGAAGTTGAGCAAAAGGAATGGAGAAAAAATGAACGAAGAATACATATTTAGAAAGATAACAAACCATTTCATAAACGTCTCTCTCTCTCTCTCTCTCTCTCTCTCTCTCTCTCTCTCTCTCTCTCTCTCTCTCTCTCTCTCTCCTTCTTTTCTTTCCACACTTCTCTTTCCCCTTTCTCCTTCCCCTTTCTCCTTCCCCCTACTCCTATTCAACTTCCCCCTTCTCTTTCCTTTTTCTCACTTATCCTTCTCCTTCCACCTTTTCCTTTCTCCCTTCTCCACCTCTCCCCCCACACACACATCTCTCAGGATTACCGAACACCGCTTAACCTGATAAATATACTACCACATATATTTTTTTTTTCAACTCCACCTGTCAGCCCCACCCTCCCTCTTCCCCTTCACTCCTCCTCACCTCCTTACACCCCTATAATCCACTTCAAAGGTCGGAAATCCTGTATATTAACCCGGGAACAGCTCTTAGTGGTTTAGCGTTATGTTCCCACGGGTTACGGTTGACCACAGGGACCGATAGATATTTTTCTCTCTCATTCTTTCTCTCTTTTCCTTTTCTCTCCAGCCTCGCCCTTACCTTCTATTGTTTCCCTCCCTCTCCCTCTACCTCTCCCTCTCCCTCCAGTCTGTCTACCTGCCTTTACTTGATCTAACCCTACACCTTTGTCGTGCGTGTGTACCTGTGTGTGTGCGTGTGTCCTTCCTACACACACACACACACACACACACACACACACACACACACACACACACACACCTGCCTCACCTTTCTATTTCCGGCCGCACCTGAACGCTTGTGGAATGAATGAACGCAGGAATGAATGAAGGAAACGGAAAGGAAGAATGGCAGAGTATGAATGAGATAGAGAAAGTACGATAAAGGGAGAGAAGGGCAATGAGAATAAGGACATCTGAAGGAAACGTAGGAAAGTGATTGGAAGGTAAAGAAAGAAGGGACAGAGCCAATGGGTAGGCGGATATTAAAGGACGAAACGAGACGGAAAGAGCAAAAGAAAAGAAGGATAAAACAAAACACAGGAAGGAATAGGAATGAGGAGAGGCTACTGAAGGAAAGATAGGAGAGGAGGGATAGGGAAGATGGGTAGATGGAGAGAAAAGAACGAAAAAAAAGACGGAAAGAGTAAACGAATGAAGGAAGGGACAAGAAACACGAGAGAATAAGAATAAGGAGCAGCTATAGAAGGAGAGAGAAGAGAGAGATGAGGCAAAAAGACGGAGACACGATGGGTGGACGGGAAGAAAAGGACGCGAGGGAGGGAGAGGTAGAGAGAGAGAGAGAAGCGATATTATCAGATGTGTTGTGAAGATCCTGATGATACTCCCTCTCAGCCTCCGCCCCTCTTTTCGTCTTAACCTGCCTATCTACCTCCCTCCCTCCCTACCTATCTACCAGCCTGCCACCTTCCCTTCTTTCCTCCATATCTCCCTATGACCAACCTGCCTGCCTAGCTACTTTCCCACCTGTCAACCAAGCAACCTACTTTTTTTCTTTACAACAAAGGAGACAGCTCAAGGGCACAAAAAAAGGAAACTATAATAAAAAAAACGGTACTTAATATTTACTTACGTATCTATCTTCCTACCAACCTACCTACCTACATATAATACCAACCTACCTGCCACCCTCCCTCCCTCCCTTCCTACCTGGCCTGTCCATACCTACCTGAGACCTCCTTCCCTCCCTCCTCTACCTATCTGCTTACCTGTCCAAAGCACAAAATAACCTCCATCTGTCATGCCGATCACCTCACTTAGAGAACGAGAAGTAAAAAAATATCAGAAGTAACCACAAAACCTTTTTTTTTATTAACATTGAATTTCCTTGTACACCACCACCATCATCACTACCTCCACCACCACCACTATCATCACCGCCATCACCATCAGCTCCGCCACCACCACCACAACCTTCAACACCACACTCACCACCACCACCGGACCAGAATCATCACTCTATATAAACTCTACTATCACCATCACCATCACCATAACGGACACCACCATAACCACAACAGGAAAGAATGAAGGGAAGAAAGGAGAAACGAAAGGAGATAAAGGAAAGAAAGAAGAAAGGAGAGGAGGGTGATAAAACTGATGGAAAAATGGAGAATGAAAATGGAGAGGAAAGGAATGCAGGAAGAAAGAAATGGCCGCAGCAAAATAACATTACAAAAAAAGGGAGAAAGACGTAAGGACAGAACAACAAGGAGACAGGAAGCAGAAGATAAGCACCATCAAAGCGAGTGACGGAACAGAACACGGAAGGAATATAGAAGAATAGCAGGAAAGCAAAAGATTGAAGGCCAGCAGAAGAAATGGACGTCCGGAAAACAGCAAATAAACAACTCACTAACCAAGAAAACAGAGAAATAAATAAAGAGTATAGAAACGCATGAACGTATAAAAAGATGATATATGCAGAAGGGAATAAGTAATCAGGAGCAGTTAAAGAAAGATAAGTACGTCATAGAAGGATCCAAAAGTAACAACACTGCTCCCGGAAAAAAAATAACAAAGAAAATGTGAATGAAATGAATGACGAGAGAGAAATTAATGAGACGGAAAATGAGACGGATAATTAAGCAAAAATGAAAGACAGACGTATAAAAGGGCAAATATTGTGATTATGACAGGACAAGTAACGACACAACGGACTCGAAAAAAACGACCAAGAAAAAATAAATAACGAAAATCAAGAAATAAATTAAGGGAAGGCAGAGAAAAAGGAGCAGAAAGAAGGTAAAGGAAGACAAGTAAAGATAAGTCGCAGCACGAACTAATCAAGAAAAAAAAAATCTTAAAAAAATGGAAAATAAAAAATAAAATAAATAAAAATACAAATAAATAAGGCAAGAGAGGAAGAGGAAAGCAAAAAAAAAGACATCAAAGTAAAACAGCATGACATACGTTCTTAGTAAAGGTTAAATATAAAAATAAAAATAAAGAAAAGGAAATAAAAGAGATAAGGAAATAGAGGAAGAAGGAAGTGAGGGAAGCCACGCAACACCCAAGTAACAACACAGCAACACACAGGTTCTTCCAACAGGTGACGCAACAGCAACACGGCTCCTCCCTGCCTTACCTCACCTCACCTGGCCTCACCTTATCCCCCGCCCCCCTCACCTGCAGGAGCTAATTACCGGTAACCACTTCGCCGTGGCCAAGGTCACTGCCAAGCCACGGTCACTGCACGGTGTGGGGAGGAGGAGGAGGAGGAGGAGGAGGAGGAGGAGGAGGAGGAGGAGGAGGAGGAGGAGGAGGAGGAGGAGCCATTACAACATACCATCATCACCATCATCATAAGCCAACAACCTTCACCGCTACCAACAATTTTCAACCATTGTCGAGTGGAGGAAGATTACCCATATGCTGCCCAGATCTTTAGTCAACTCTAACTTTAGTCGGTCAAGTGGAGCATCGAGGAGCAGCATGGGCCAAGCAAGAGTCATACATCACGGCAGCCACTATAAATTAAATTCGCCTGCACCACTAATGGGCTGGGGCCGTCCAAGACACCTCGCTAAAAAGCCCACCGGCACTATAGGCAGCCTCTAAAAAATAAAACTACTACTACTACTACTACTACTACTACTACCACCACTATCACGCGGCCATCTTTGCGTATACCATCATCAATCCCATCATTAACGACCACCCCAGCCCTACCACCACCACTACCACCTGACATCCTGCTACACCACCACTACAGCAACTATTACCATCATTAGGAGATACTATCATCCCCATTACCACCACCTGATAGCACCCCCCTCCCCCTCGTGTGTGTGTGTGTGTGTGTGTGTGTGTGTGTGTGTGTGTGTGTGTGTGTGTGTGAGAGAGAGAGAGAGAGAGAGAGAGAGAGAGAGAGAGAGAGAGAGAGAGAGAGAGAGAGAGAGAGAGAGAGAGAGAGAGAGAGAGAGATACCCTACATTAATCATACTTTTTATCTTATCCTCTTTTTTTGGTGAAGTGAGTTTCAGTTTGTTATCCCACGTGTATTTTGCTACTGGTTGTAAAAGAAAAAAAAAGAAAAAACGACAGCATCCAACATCACTACCAATCCACTCACTCACTTGTCGGTATATGTATCACTTATCTCAATATCTATCTATCTATCTGTATGCTTACGACACTAATCCATATAAGAATTCATATATACACCTTTCTATATAGGCTCTATCTCTCTACCCATACATCACTGCTTCACATACTTCATACATCTGAGTTCATAACACATACACTTACGTTCAACATCAAAACAGTTAAGTCCACAATTCATACAGCTACGTTCATATTTCATACACCCAAGTTCATAACACAAACACAAAAAAATATATAATTCATACACTCGTTCACAATTCATGCACCTTCGTTCTCGTTCCCTCTGACCTCACCTCATCTGCTCCCTTCCCTCCCCTTCACCACAATACAGTCAAATAAAGTTAATAAACCAGTCCGCCTTTTCTTCCCATCCTCTCTCCCCCTTCCCCTTCCCCCTCACTCCCCTTCCCCACGCGCCATCTTCCCCACCAGCAGCGCGTGTTTCCGCCGCTCTAATTAAAGGTAATCACGTTAATCACTGCAGGTTTATTATCGTTATTAAGCAAAACAAAATCACCGATGGGAGGGCGAGGCAAAACCGAGACAGGTATCACGTGTGCTCCAACAGGTGAGAGAGAGAGAGAGAGAGAGAGAGAGAGAGAGAGAGAGAGAGAGAGAGAGAGACTAAAAGGTGTGTAGTGGTGAGTCAGTGGGTCAGTCAGTCAGTCAGTCAGTCAGTCAGTTACCTCATATGGCAGTTAATTAGTCAGTCAATTGCTTATTCAGGCGGACATATGGTTCGTCCACTGGTAATTTATTCACTCCCACAGCCCATTAAGCCAGTCCGTTGCGCCCATAATACAAGCTCCCCCTTCCTAGACCATTCCCTCTCAATTTAAAAATATCTTTATGGTACACCTTTTACACTCCTTTTACGGATTAATGGCAATATTCAAGATACTGATTTGGAATGTTGGTAGGAGTATGGCGCTAGTATCTATGAAAAAGTAAAAGCAATTGAAAGTGAGGTTTGGGGTATTCGACGAGGGTGGAAAACTGTTAAGAAGCTGCCGTTGTTTTTTTTAGTTGGTAATGATTGACCTTTCGTTGTAAGAGACAGGAAGAAATTCATTTGGTAACAGTTGGTCAGTCAGTCAGTCAGTCAGTCAGTCAGGAGAAAGCGTCACATATTCAATAGTCTTGTTACTTATTCAGTCACTCAGTCAGTCAGGCACTCAGTTAGTCAGTCAGTTAGTTAGTGTCCGTCAGTCAGTAATGAAAAAATGTCCCTCCTGTAAGTCAGTTAGTCAGGAAGTCAGTCAATAAGTCACCCAGAGAGGAGGAAAAGTCAAATACTCAATAGTCTTGTCAGCAAGTAATATGTAGTTAGTGTAACGCATTGAGGAAAAACAAGGACAGACACGACCAACATGCTTGAGGTACAAAGAAACAATACAAAACAAAAAGGAACTAATAGAGAAATTCGCACACTAAGAATCCTTTCCAGGTATCTTCGAAACAAGACTCTTCGTTTTCAACACGTGTAATTACCGTGTCAATTTTTTTTGTCTTGTCTTGATAAAAGGCATTATTTTGTACTCTGACTGCACGCACGCACACACACACGCACATGCACAAAAAAAGCACGAGGAGGAATTGGAGGAAGAAAACAAGGATGGAGCGCAAGCAGGAAGAGGAAGAAGAAAAAGAAAAGCAGGTGTAGAAGACAAAGACAGAAGAGGAGGAGCAGGTGTAGAAAACTAAATTAAGGAAGAGGAGAGGGAGAAAAAGTGGAGCAGGTGGAGGAAGAGTAACAAAAAGAGGGAAAGCAGGTGTAAACAATAAAAGGAGGAGGAGCTGGATGATGATGACGAAGAGGAGGAGGAAGGGACTGAGAAAGAAGAGTAGGAGGACGAAGAAATAGACAAAGAGAAGTAGGAAGAGTGAAGTAGGAGGAGGATGGGACAAAGGAGGAGGAGGAGCGGGAGGAGGCTCACCCCTTCACCCAGCCACACCTGCCTTCCGGTCCTCCCGTCAAGGTCACTAACACACCTGTCCATGGCTACACGCGCGTCCTCCGCCTTCCCGCGCCGCCACGCCAAGACAACAAAAGCACTGACACAAGAGCGAGCTAAGTAAAGGGGCTAATACACTGGGCAAATTTTCTGTGGACCTTCAGTCAAACCATGATTTCCGCTGGCGTGGTTCTCATATTTCCGTGGTTTTCTGACGTGTCCACGATCTTCCAAAGCTACGGTTTCAGTTCAGACACGACGGCATACCATCATCAGCATCATCAGCAGCAGCAACAAGAAACGAAAAAAAAAGCAGCCAAATGGAATTCGTGGAGATCCTGAAAATCCAAAATTTGCCAATGCCCCCATGTAATAGTATCATTTCCTATCAAGTTCAAGTTCTCTCCCAGTCAACCAAAACTAATATATCCCAAAAACTTTTACGGTATCAGTTATAAAATACATTATGCGCCTTAAAGAACAGATAGGTCGGTATGATAAGATACTTTCGCTTCTCATATCAGCTATTTCCAAATCCCAAAAAGGAGATCAGTCGGGTTCTAATGAGTGTTCTATTAGCTTCATGGTACAGAAGAAGGGTCGAACTACCACCAGGGCCATAGAACTACCCCTGGACATGCCCCAAACTCCTACGAAAGCCTTGTCAAATATGTGAACTTGGGAGCCGAAATTTTTAGTAATAAATACGAATGGAAAAAGAGAAAGAGAGAGATGAGAAAGGAGAAAGGAGAAAGAGAATGGAAAATAAGAATGGAAAAAGAGAGAGATGAGAAAGGAGAAAGAGAATGGAAAAAGAGAAAGAGAGATGAGAAAGGAGAAAGAGAATGGAAAAAGAGAAAGAGAGATGAGAAAGGAGAAAGAGAATGGAAAATAAGAATGGAAAAAGAGAAAGAGAGATGAGAAAGGAGAAAAAGAGAACAGAAAATGAGAGAAATGAAAATGGGAAGAAACGGAGAAAGAGGAAGGAAGCATAGATACAACAGATACATATAGAGTGATACAAATAAATAAACCAACAGATATTTTTACACATCGCCCTGCCCAGTCCCTTCCCAATCACAAAAAATCGTTACCTCACACGGCCCCCAACGCACAATAAACCCTATACATAATTCCACCTCTATACCGGAAACTGAACGATGAATTGGTGAATCGGATTTTGCTCACATCACTGCGTTTACATACACAGGGGCAAAGCAATTTTTTATTCATTTTTTATATTCCTGTGAGACCAACGCGTTCATTTCCCGTTGATTTGCGAGTACTGTGCAAGCGTGACCAACCCTTCCTCTATCCCTCCCTCCTTTCTCTCTCCATTTCTACCTTTCATTCATTCCTCACTTTGTTTTCTCTAATCTGTAGCCTTTCTCTCTCCCTTAATACCATTCCTTCGTTCTCAATTAGATCTCGCCTCTGTATGGAAACAAAGTGAGATTGAAAAGAAATTGCCGTGTAACCCAATTTGAGGGGGGGCGAGAACCTATGAATCCTAAATAGTCCCCTTTATAGTATTCTCTCTCTCTCTCTCTCTCTCTCTCTCTCTCTCTCTCTCTCTCTCTCTCTCTCTCTCTCTCTCTCTCTCAATGATGCTCCCCACAGACAGTCTCGGTGCAGCCTCGCCTCATCCTCCCCACCACACCTGATCGAGTTACCTGGCTCATGTTTCTCAGGCTCTGGTTGGACCCTGGGTGGCGGTGATTAAAGGTATGGTGTGGTGTGGTACGGTGTGTGTGGTATGGTGTGGCGTGGTGTTGCAGATAATGTTTATGGTTGTTAAATGTGGTATTGGCATTTTTTTCCCCCGCAAAGGAAGATACTAAAGGGCTACAGGGCCCCCCCAAAAAAAAGGGTCAATTTCGGATGGAGATGGAGTACAGCATATGGTGTTAAAGATTATGTATATGATGTAAAAGTAGTGGTAAATGTGGTGTTAGCAGGAAACTATTATTTTATATGGTGGTGTAGCGTGATGTGGTGTTTATTGCATGTGGTATACTGGGTGTAGTTTTGGTAGGATACAAAGTGCAGTGTATCATTCCGTAGCAGTGTATGAAGCAAGGTCCATTCTCTTTAAATTGGAGTTAAGTACAGTGCTATAATGTCGTGTAGCGTATTGCAGTGTAGTGGAGCCTAGTGTGTAGTATGATGTGTTAAGAGTAGCGTAGTGCTGTGTAACATCGTATTGTGCAAAATAAGATCGTGTGAATGAACTAAAAATAAAAGGAGTGATGGATGGCGGTAGTTGTGGAAATAAAAATGGTCGGTTGGTTCTTTCCTCCTCGTCCTCTTCCTCTTCTTCCTCCTCCCCCGTTTCCTCCCTATACTTTCCCACGGTACTCCACCCTCCTTGTTGAATCTTCATTTTACAGATGGTGTATTTCTCTTCCTCCTCCCCGACTATTCTCCAACTCCCCTCCCTCCTTCCACCTTTCCTTTCTCTCCTTTCTCCTCTAACACCACCCCTCCCTCTCTCTATTCCTTTTCTCCTATCTATACTCTCCCCTTTTCTACCTCCCTCTACTTCCATCTCACTCTCTCCTCTTCCCTTCCACTAGCTCTTATTCCTTTCTTTCACTCCTTTATCTCTCCCATTCTATATTCCTTTCTTTCCCCTTTCACCTTTTTCTCTACACTTCTACCTTTCCTTCACTTCTCACTCAATTCTTTCTTCCCTATGACCTTTCCTTCTTTCTCTGCCTTTCTCTTTTCCTACCGTCCTTTCTTTCTCAATATTTTCTCTTTCGCCTCCTACTGTTTCTTACTCTTCTCTCCTTTCTTACTTCTTACCAATTATCCTCCCTCCCTCCTTCCGTTCTGTCCCCTCTTTTTCTGCTCTTTCTCATTTCTCCAATCGTCTGTTTCCTCCTCCAGCACTCTCCCTCCCCACTCTGTCCTCTCTCCTTTGCCTCATTTCTCCTATCCTCTCTCTCCTTCCCTCCCCACCCCGTCCTTTCCCCAGCATCCACAGGTCAGTACTAATTATCATCATCTTCACTTCCTCTCCCCGGCCGCCGAACACCTGTGCCCCGCGACATCGGCCGGTGGGAATGGGAACTTCAAGGAACAGGCATGAAGACTATTACACCTGTAGGTCACGGCGCCTGGCTAATGACCCGTCTATAAAGGTGTGTCTTTCTTTACACTGTACCGTGGGAACCTTAACCTCGAGTATAGACGCCCGCCTTAAAAGTGTTTGTAAAAGGTTCATTGTCTAAGCCTTAATGAGTATACAGTGTGGGTTGGTTAGTGTTAGTGTGTTAGTAAGTAAGTAAGAGGATCGTGTGAGTTGGCTAGTGTTAGTGTGTTAGTAGGTAAGTAAGAGTATACAGTGTGGATTGGTTAGTTAATTAGTTAGTAAATGAGTGAATAAGTAAGTACGTTAGTTAGTTATTTAGTTAGTTGGAGCATGTGCGTGTGAGTGTGCGTGTGTGTGTGGGCGGGGGGGGCGTGGCAGGGGGGGCGTGTGTGTGTGTGTGTTTGTCGACATATATAGCGTGCAACTCACACACAAATACAGAAAAAAATATACATGCATTACAGAAGGGATGCGAGGTGAAAAATATGTGTCACCAATACGAGCAACACAGCCTTGACCCCTCCCCCCCTCCCTGACCCCTCCCCACCACACCCTCTTCCCCCCACCCCTCCCACAAGGCCAAAGGGCGGTAATCAACAGTCAGAGTCCCCCCTACGGTACCCCCACTTCCTTCCCCACCATCCCCCCTTTCAAACACTGCCTCCTCCTCTCCCCTTCCTTACCCCACCCCCCCACCACCACACCTCAACCACTACTCTTTCAATATCCTCCCCCCCCCCTTCCCCACCCTCCTTGAAACACTATCCCCTCCCCAACTCCATTTCCTTCCCCCACAGTCACACCCCAACCCCCACTCTTTCAACATCCTCCCCCTCCCCTCCACTCCCTTACCTAACTTTCTTCCCCACCATCACCCTTTTGAAAATCTACCCTTCCCCTACCCCACTTACTTCTCCCACCCCAACACCCCTTTCCCCTTTCCTCCCCTTCTCCATCATCACCCCTACGAAAACCTACCCTCTATCCTACCCCACTTCCTTCTCCCCTACCACTGTTTCAACACCCTTCCCCTACACTCCCCTACCTCAATTCCTTACCCTTACCATTACACCCTCTTGAACCCTTCCCCCATCTCGCTCATTTCCTCCCCAGTGCCACCCCGTCTAAACCCCAATACGAGACACCCCCATCCAGTATCCCCACCACGTCAACAGCCTACCCTCCCCTTCTCTTCTTCACCCCCTCCCCCTCCCACCACCCTTTCGTAGCCACCACAGGAAGCACCCCCAATCACCCCAAACTCTCCTCCACCACCACCACCACCACCACCTCGGACCATTACCCTCGTGCATGTTGCTTGTCATGTTCGCAAGGTAACTGCAGTGGAATAACGTTTTGGAGTTAGATAACGAAGACATGCACGAATGACTGACCGACTTGCAACGTTGAAATGGTATACGTGAACGTGCTTTTGAAGACGGGTCAAGGGAAGATGCGTTAGTATGCGCGGCAGAAATAGGAGGAGAAAAAAAACATAAGTGGGTCACCTCGTTGTTTTTATCGTTATTGCCTGGAGCACTATCTCACGCTTCTAATTAAAAGTCTTCGTATCTATATAAGTGGTAGTAGTAGAGGTAACTGTAGTAGTAGTAGTAGTAGTAGTAGTAGTTGTTGTAGTAGCATAGCAGTGGCAGTCGAATCATTATCCTCATTGCTATTAACTCATAATTCATACGCCATTGTTCTTGCCTGTTATCATTGATGGTGAGACAGCACTTATATTTTCCCTCGAGCAAAGCGTCTGACGATTAGAAACGGTGGAGGAGGAGGAAGAGGAAGAGAAGAAATCTAGGAGGAGGAGGAGGAGCAGGTGGATGAAAGCAGAAGGAAGATGAGGAGCAGAAAAAAACAAGACAATG